>NC_133975.1:82501980-82549445 GCF_047716275.1 Strix uralensis
TGATGCTCCTGTGATACAATGCGGAGCAGAGATGGAGGAGTCTTGAGCTTGTCCATATTCTAAATGAGTACTTCAGCTCAGGTGTTTTTTAATCTATTGCCATGAATTTGTTTCAAGCTTTTACTCTTCTTGGTCTTGTGCCGTGTAGTTCCATTCGTTGAATTCATGTGCTCAGACTTGCAAGCAGTAGTGGGTAAATGGGTGGAATGTGTTAACGTCTGGGTTCATAAGATGTTCTCCTGAGCCATCAGTGCAACAGTGGAGGTACTGTGTCTCTATTACTTCTATGAGGATTTTTGTATAATGTGAACCACTGGAACAGAAGTTAAAATTGGACACTGGACTTGAACAAATTATCTATGACTGAGTTACGTGTAGGTCTAGGTTGGTTTTTTTTCTCGTGACAGACTGTGTATAACAAAAGTCCTTTAATTGCTACCAGCTGAAGTAATTTTAAGTAATTTTTCCTTGACTCTAAATACCCTTTTTTTTTTTTCCTTTCAACTCAGGGCTGAAATTGAAGCCGTTTCCAGCTAAATAGTGGTTTGATAATATATGTTGTTGTTGTTTCCTTATTTTGCTGAGACCTTTTAATGAAGAGCTTCTTGCTTGTTATGGGGACAAGGAAGGAAGGAAGAAACAGCTGGATGGTGCTTACCCCTTAATAAACTGGATGGGTGCGTTGCTTGCCTGTAATGTGAAAAGGCCAGGTCTTCAAATCCCTCTTTTACTGGGAACAAAGTAAGAGGTTTTGGAAATTTTCTCTTGGACGAGAGGTAGTAGGTAGTTTTTTCATCAAAGAATTGAGGAAAGAATTTAATTTTCATCTTCCATAGCCCATATCAGTGCTCAGACAGAAACATGACTTGCATATGCAAGCATAGACATTGAAGTGGCTTTTTTTTATTGGGGAAAGGACGCAACAACGAACCTGAGTTCCATAAGGTTTAAAATTAATCCCACGTGAAAATAGGCAAATGGCACTTCTTTAGTTGTTGTATGCAGAACGTTGTTTTAATCCTTGTGACTCAATTTGTTCTGTGTTTAGAGAAAAGTAAAAAGCTTACATTCATTGTGCAAACATAGAAAAACTTTCTAATTCTAGCAGTGCAAAAATTTTGCAATAAGGTCTTGAGAGAGAACAGAAAAAAATGATGACTGCACATGTTGAGATTGGAATCGGGTGTCCATTTTGATGTGGATGGTAGATGAGAACAAAATGCACTTAGTTCAGGGCCGTATCATGGGGAAGAGCTAGTTTTGACAGTGGTGGAAGAGTTGTAAATGACAGACTGGAAGATAAAGAATTTGGTTTCAGAAATGTTTACCAACAGGACTTTGAAGAGGTGGTGCCTGGGAAAAAAAAAAAGAGTGGTAAGAGAGGAGAGTTGGAAGTTAGTATAGACATGCTAAAGTGATTGTCTAGGTGAGGGGCATAAATGAGAGAAATACAGTCAAAACAGAGGTCTTTGAAGCCACTGCAGAGAGTGAGGAGAGTAAGGGTCTCTAGTAAGAGAACATAAAGCCTTGCCTGAACAAGAAGTGGTTTGCTGATGTAGCTATACTGACTAATCCTCAAAATGAAGAAGGGAGGGAAGGGGATCCCACCCCACAAACATAAAAAATACTTCTTAAACAAAATTGATCATGCCTAGGGACTTTTTATTTCCTAAATTATATTCTTGCATCTACTAGCTACCATTGTAGAAATGACATTAAAACAAACAAGCCCTCCCTCCCCCAGCCTTAGTATTCTTAGTATTGTTGTTACGCTGTCAAAAAGCCCTGCCTTGCTAGCACAAACTTGTATGGGCAAATTACCAGATGCTTTGTTTTCTACGCGTACACAGTGATAGAGGTACAATATAATTACACAAAGTCTTTGAAAACAGTGTACATGCTATACTATTGAAGTGTAGATGCCAGAGATGAAACTTGTGCTGGTGGAAGACACTGTGGCGATAGTTAAATTACTTTCTCTTTAATAGGTTAAAAAAGAAAAATCGTATTATCCTTTATTATCTTTGGAAATGAAGCTAGTAACGTATCATTTCTATATATTACTAACAGACAATTGCTTATTCAATAGGTTTTTATCAGGAAGAGCAAGCAAAGTTTGATGGGGGCTGTATGTATTGTAACATGGGAAAGCCACGTTGTATTGGCTGTCCCTTCAGAAACCCCATGCCTTCCTCTCCTTGATAGTTTCACTAGGATAATTTTGTTGTATAAATCTATCTGTAGTTTATACCGGAAATTAGGAATTTTGTTGCTTTAACTTAAGGCAGCTCCCTAAACAAGTTAGAACACCTCTGCCAAAGGTTGGTCTTGCCAGTGTCATTGCATCAACGGCCCAGGCTGTTGCCAGTGTTGGTCAAAAATTGTATTTTCTTATATTCTTGGCTCCTGTAGATCATCAGAAGCATGCAAGGCATGCAGGCTGGAGTGGTCAGTAACCAAAATCACAGTTTGATGTATCTGTATTCATGCCAGGGTTTACGTTACATACCAGTGTACTGCTGCATCTTTTTGGTATGATAAACTTAAGAAAAAAGTGAAGGAGATGGGGACAGTGGTAAGGCTCAAGGAGGTAGTATCTTGACAGCCTAGTGAGGATGAGGTTTTCAGAGAATGTAGTAAACAGTCCAAAGCTCTGGACCAGTATAAGTAAAAGTAGGTGTTCAGTTTGTTGCTGTTTAATGGTTTAGAATGATTACTTAAAAATTATATCCTATGTTGTTTTTTACTTCTGCTTCAACTAGTTAAAGAATTATTTAGAAATAAACCGTAAAATAAGTGGACCTGGGAAAGAATGACAGATTACAATAACAAAAAAAAATATTTCTGAATCTAAATTTTGAAAAATTCCATTTTTGCTAATGTTTTCTTTGATGTAGAAGTAATCTTCATGCTGAAGTACTGCCTGATGTAGGCAAGTCCAATACTGCAAAGAGGGTCTAAAGTGATTAATCTGAAAGAAAATGGAACTGTTGCATGCAACAGAAGTGAGAGGAATCATTACAGAGTCATTTTATGATAACATTTGCTTTTCAAAGGCTAAACGTTGTTGTTGAGATTAACAAGAATAACAGGAATGTGACATGTATATGAATAGCTGAATGTCTGGTAGAGTTGGTAAAGTTTTCCATATGCTGTGGCACTACTTGGCTGTGTGACCTTTCAAACGTTGCTGAAGTTGAAGTTTTTTGACTTCTGTTAAAATACAAACACACACACATATACATTTTTTTCAGCAATTGCATAACAGATTAAAAAAAATCTCTTTAGGGCTGTAATCTGATCCACATAATTTCCATATGAAATGTTAGAAAAATCTGTGTAGTTACTTGGTTGGAGAAATAAAAAGAATATTTTTTTACATGCTTTTGCTTTCGTCTCCATAGACCTGGTAGTTTCCTGCTTCAACTTCATACATCCCAAAACACAAATTTTAAAAAAGAACAGAACCAACCAACACATTTTTTCAAGGCATGAGAGTTCTTAATGTTCTCTGATTATTTTATATATATTTAAAAGTGTAGAGGGGGTTAAATTGCTGAATTAAATGTATATTAGAGTAATGCCGATTTTTATGCCTGCTTCTGAACAGAGAATTACTAACCAGCAGCTGGCAGGGTGCTGCAAAAATAACTCTCAGATTTTATTATTGCGACTAATTGTTAGGAAACAAGGAAAGGCAAGAAACTTCATGTTAAGAAGTACAAAATTCTACTGGTTTTACTTGGTGAAATTAATCTTTACTTAGAAGAGGAAAAATTTAAAAAATATTTTCTGATATCTGATCCTTACAGGAGGTCCAGCTGATGTTTGAAAATAAACATAATGGGTTATCAGCAGCTGATTTTTTTCTTAGTATTGATTAAGACAGTTTATAATATCCTAAAATCCTTAATCCAGAATTAGCATAAAAGAATAAAAGGTTCATCAGTACAGTGAATTACAAAAAGCAAGAGTATAACTGAAAAAAAAAGCCAACGTGAAAACCTTAAACGCACACCTACTGCTATTGATACATCTTAGGTTATGTCTGAATTGTAAACTCATTTTGATTTTTGCCGTATGAATACCGAAATGTTTCATCATTCAAATTAGGATTAGTACATCTGTATCAACTAATTTATTCTATGGAAAGGAATGCTCTAGTTCTAATATGATAGCCAGAATCTTCATTGTTCTCATATCTTTTGTCCTGATATTTTAACAAAGTCAGTTCAAAACATACCCAGTGGAAATGGATAATTTTTATTTGGTAGTATTTTAGCTTCCCTTTTCCCCAAGGAGTTGAGGCAGCTAGGGGCGAGGGGGAGGTGTTTAAGTACTGTCAGTGCAAGGCAGATGTTCTGGTTTAAGTTCAGGGCTAGAATTTTTTGCTGTCCTAAGATTTTTGAGGTTTATTATATAGCTAGTAAAGACTGCTTAATAAAATTTTGATTTATCCTAGCTAAAGTGTAAATTTAGACAGCATCTTTTTAGCGGAGCACTGGAGAAATTGAAAGAGAACAGAAGGGTAGCTGAGTTAGTTTTTAATATTGTTAGCTACATAGCAGCCTGTGTTTTCTGGCTGTATAGAAGAGTAGTATATTCACTTAAGTCAGTACCCTCATCTTAACTGGAGGAGTAAATTCAGAATGTTCTTTTTGGATGAACGTATCCTCTTTGCGTGTTCTTAACTGTGTGTTTGGTGCTATATGCTTTTTTGTTTACTACGTTATAGATGTGTGAATGGTTTCATGCCAACATACTTTTCCTACTGCGTGGACGTGGCTTCATTTGAGGTTGTCTTTCTGCTGTTTATCTACTGAATCAGTTACGTTTATTTTAGAGTTATGGGTTTTCATCTCTAACAATTCAAGCTTTTAATCCACCTATTATGACAATTACATTTATTAATAAAACCACATGTGTTTCCGGACAAGTATATTTTTGGTTCGGGTGGAGAGTGTGTCCCTTCCTTCTCCAGCCTTGCTAAGCCTGGATAGCTCTTTAGGGACTTCTGTTTGGGATTACTGACAGGTATCAATCGGAGAGGTGGAGGCTCTGCGTTATGTACAGGCAGCACTTTCTGGTTTGTATCTTGAAGCCAGTTTTGTTTTCTTTTTTCTACCTACCTAGACATATATGAAGCAAGAAAAAAGGTTGGTTTCTCTTCCTGGTGCTGTGCTTTTCTGTGGCTGTGTCTGCACTACTGAAAAGATGTTACTGTACAGTAGAAAATTAACAGTACCTAGCTATTTTACTGTGAAATCCTAAGCAAAACAAAGCAGTCAGCATCTTTGTTTGGAAGTATGCAGACGTTTGTGACTGATGTCCTAGTTTAACCCCTCCTAATGAGGGCTTCTATGTGATAGATACATTCAGTGCGGTTTCATTTACATCAGTGTCTGTATCGTGTTCCCTAGTGGGGTTTTTTGTGGGTCCCCCCCACCAGTAGCTTTAGGAACCATCAACATGGACAGAGGGCAGACTTTGCCTCTGCCCTCTAGTGTTGTCGTTGTTTTGGTTTTCTTTTTTTTTTTTTTTCCCAAAGTAGCAGGTACTTTTTATTTTTTTAAGCGTTGAGTATTTTTCTAATTCCTGCAGCATACCTTGCTAGCAAACAACAGCTACACAGATTGTAGCTCCTTAGCTTTTCTTTCTTTGGCTTTTCTGTTTTTCCCTCATGCTTCCCACTTGTAACCTGGAAATGTGGACTCCAGTTGCTATTCCTCTAAATTCCAAATTCTAGTCTTCTGAAAAAGGACACAGCATATCATTGAAACCAATGCATTCTTTACTATTGTATTATCACATGAAAGTGATTTTTTTATGGTTTCCTATTGTCATGTTCATGAATATAAATAAATATTACTTAAGAGGATAGATTGTTTCTTGTAACATAAATCTCTTATAAGATGTCTCTAACATAGGTCTGATTTTTGGTATTTTATTATAGATTTTTATGAATGAACAGTGGCATGCTGGCTTATCCATATTACTCTGGATTTATTTTTAATATTAAAGACATAAATTGTACAATTGTTTCTTTTTCAGAAAGTGGTAAGATAGGAAAAATGTGAATGTAGGTAATGAACAGTATTAACTTAATGATGTTAGCAGGTTTGTAGGTGAAATACCAGTTTTTCTATTGCTATTTTATGTTCTAGGTTGATGTTGAATTAAAATAATTGTTGCATAAGTCTGTGTGCTGTACTTAGTAATGAAGTTGTTGCGAAGATGAAATGCAAAATCTGTTATTGAGTTATTTAGTATGTGACTTGGCTTACTGTTTCTTCAAAATGCTATTTGGAGTTAAATAATATGAAATACTTTCTTATCCTTCACATGTATATAATCTCAAGTATTTTTGAGATAGAAGGTTGCTGAATACTGTTTATATTCTGATAAAATCTGTTGTGGTCAGGGAAAACAGAAGTCAGTCAAACATTCTCATAATTTAAAAATCCCCAAACTGTGGCTTCCTTTGTTGCTGGAAGGTTTGTAGTCCAATTTGGTCTGGGTCAATTTGGTTCAAAAAGTTGATTTTCCCCCCTCCCCCCCCCGCAAATATTTTCTGTTAGCATTAAAATTCCTAATGGAATCATAGAATAATTCAGATTGGAAGGGACTTTAGGAGGTCACCTAGCTGAAACAAGATCAGCTCTGAGATCATATCAGGTTGCTAAGGGTTTTATTCAGTTGGGCCTTGAAAACCAGTTGGATGGATGAAGACTGCCCAGCCTTTCTGGGTGGCCCATTCCACTGCCTGACTGTCATAATACCTAACAAAAAGTAAAATAAAATAAAATCAAATACTGCTGGAACTTCTCCATCTCAATTCGTGTTTGTTTTTCATCTTGCCACCACAGAATCATCTAGGTTGGAAAAGCCCTTGAAGCTCCTCCAGTCCAACCATGAACCTCACACTGACCGTTCCCAACTCCACCAGATCCCTCAGCGCTGGCTCAACCCAACTCTTCAACCCCTCCAGGGATGGGGACTCCACCCCTGCCCTGGGCAGCCCATTCCAACACCCAACAACCCCTTCTGCAAAGAAATACTTCCTAAGAGCCAGTCTGACCCTGCCCTGGCGCAGCTTGAGGCCATTCCCTCTTGTCCTGGCGCTTGTTCCTTGGGTCAAGAGACTCATCCCCCCTCTCTGCACCCTCCTTTCAGGGAGTTGTAGAGGGCGATGAGGTCTCCCCTCAGCCTCCTCTTCTCCAGACTAAACCCCCCCAGTTCCCTCAGCCGCTCCCCATCAGACCTGTGCTCCAGACCCTGCACCAGCTTTGTTGCCCTTCTCTGGACACGCTCGAGTCATTCAATGGCCTTTTTGGAGTGAGGGGCCCAAAACTGAACCCAGTCATCGAGGTGCAATGCCACTCTAGAGTCTAATTCCATCAGTTTATCTATGCTTTTCCTGGTTGAAGAGCGCAGACTATCTAGATGCAGTCTAATGAGTGCTGACTAAATGGGGATAATTTCTCTCAATCTCCTGGCTGTGCTCTGCTCAATGCAGCCCAGGATGCTGTTGGTGTTCTCAGGATCCCCCAGGGCCCGTTCTGCAGAGCTGCTCCCCAGCCCGTCATTCCCAGCCTGTATTCTTGCAAGGGGTTATTACTTCCCAGTTGCAGGGCTTTGCATTCGTCCTTGAATATCATAAGGTTCCCATCAGCCCGTTCCTCCATCTCGTCTCGGTCTCTTTGAACAGCAGGTCTGCCCTTGAGCATATCAACTGGTCCCCCCCGCTTTGGTGTCATATGCGAATTGGATGAGAGTACACTCCCCTGTGGTACTAATAACTATTTTGAAAGTCAGTTCTCCCAGCTAAAAGCAATATATATATATATATCTTTTTTAACTTGAATACTGCAAAAGAATATTCTGTGTAACTGGTACATGCAATGTATTCATCGCAACAGGATGTAAGTAATGGCTGTTAGCTCAGTGCAAACTACATGATTACTTACATCCTCACAGTCTAAGCTCTCTGCCTTCCTGTTCTTATTGGATTTCTTTATGCTGTTAATGAGAGATGCAAAACATGTAATGGCAGGCTCATTCTCACTGAATATGTGCTTTCTAATTTGTTGATTAGAGTAGCTCATCCAAAAAAAAAAAAAAAAAGGCAGCAAATGAGCTCAGGGCAAAACTCCTATATGTAAAAATGCTTTTTAGGACACAGAAGAATTTATTTGTTCATATACCTGTTTAAGAAAGCATTGCTTTTCCAGAATAAGGTCAAGATGAGTCTCTGATCGGTATCTGGGAGGAAAGGAGGAATCTATTTTCAAACTTTTTTTTAGAACTCAATTGTTTTTTTGAGAGAACAATATCTGTGGAGTATCGATCGCCTGTGTCCAGTAGTTAGTCAAAGGCTATCTCCTTTGACTAACCCCTTAGCGTGGTGTCATCCTCCTTCATGTGATAGATTGTTACAATCTCAGCCAGTGTAATTACACACTAGCCAAGTGGGTCATTTATTTCTGTACCTTCACCATTTACCAAAAATCTCCTTTATCTTTGGAAGCCAGCTCTTCCTTTTGCAGTAAAAGCAAAATAACGGCACATAAAACATTAGAGTCTAAAACTAAGAGCTTGAAAAATAACTGTAAGACTAACTTTAAAAAACTGTTCTACCTTTTATGAACACCTAGTATACTTTTTATCTATCTTTTTTCCTAGTGTCCTAGAGAACAAAACACACAAAGCCAATTCATTGTTTTTCATGTGTCTGGTAAACACTATTTTTTATTTGTGAATGTTTTAGCTTTTTTTTTTTTATTTTATCTGTTAACACTAGATGCTTTCCCTTGCATGAGCATACTGTTTCCCCTCCCCTCCCCTGTATCAGCTCTTAATTTATGAAGTGCAAAATCTCCTAGAAGCGCTGCCACTTTTGCTGGTGACAATGAGTGAAAGTATTAGGTATGTCTTTTTGAATGTAGTTGGCATAAAAAGAAAAGTACGGCATTTCAACTTACATGAAATCGTGTATTTACGTGTTGGGGAGACAAGAACCTCTAAGCATTGCCATTGTATTTCCTTAGGGCTGTGTTTGAGAGGAAGATCAGTCGGCTAGCATTGTTAGTATCTATTTCTGTTTGGGAAGGACACGTATTCTTGTTAAGATGAGCATAAAGTAAAAGGACTCTGATCTTGACTCTGTTACTTCATTGTCCCAGTATGAATGATTTCTCCTTTGGGCCCAGCCTTAAAGCTATGTGAAAGTCAAAGGCTAGGCTGAATGCCACATGCATCCACTGGCTCTGAATCTCCATTACCCGGGTTCTTCCTGTTGTTACTATATTTTTCCTAAGTACAATAATATAACCAAAATAATGGTTTGCAAATAGTAAAAGAATCTAGAGACTTATGTATCCTGTAACATTTTTTTTCTGTTCTAACTTAACATGTTTCAACAAAATGGAGTCTGGGTTTTATACCAAGGGGGGAAAAATGTGTAAATTTGAGATTCTTCTATTAATATTAAACTCTCAGGACTTTATATGATTGCCACTTTTTGGTTTATATTTATTGCTTTCGGTGCCCCTATATATTTTTCAGAACATGTCAAGGTACTAAATCTTTCTAGCCTGACATGTAAGCCAGTTTATGTATGTTTATATTTGAACCCTGTGCTGAGACAGCTTTGTGACCTACAACCTCATTCTAATCTCAAATGTATGACTTGCATCTCAAACTCAAACATATTAGCTGTGGGTTTTTTTAAGGGTAGTTGCAAATGGATTTTAAATACCTGAGCTTGTCCTGTAGTTTGGAGTCTTTTTTAAAATTAAACAAAGCATTTTGGAAATGGATTTTCCTGCTTCTGTTAAGTTACTGATGCAGCCCTTTGTCATATGCCCTGTACAGAGCTCTATTCAGGGATTTAGGGTAATTTGCTATATTTTTGTGTATACAATTTTGAGCCATCTGTAGAAGAAACCAAACCTAAAACTAAAGATCCCACCTCCTGTTCTTCAAATTAGAATTCAGTAGCAGTCTGCACGTAAATATGTGCAGATTAGTAGCAATTTATTTCAGCCTCTTCTTTTGCTCCTGGCCTCCCTCTCTCTAATCCCTTCTATTCTGTTGTGTGTCCCCCAGAAGATGCTGTGTCTTTGTGTGCTGCAGGTTATTGAAGAACCATCTCTAAAGGAATAACAATAGTAATTTTAAGAGTATGTTGGGTAGGCTACATGTATGAAAATATGCTAATAACGACAGGTGTGACTGCTTGCTTTATTCAGCATTTCCAATGCTTAGTCTGTTTAGCACATAAAAATGGTCTGAAGTGTTGAAAGGAAAATGGATTGTCATAAAAGAACAAAGAGATGTTGCTAGACTAGTGTCTGTTCTCTTCTGACTCTGCTGCTCAATCTCTCTCTTTAAAGTTTTTAGCTAAATGCTTATAGGAGAACTTTTTTCCATCCAAGAGATTGGTTCCAAAATATCATTACTTGTAGCAGTTACTAAGTGGCCAGTACTACAAAAATAGAGGTGCTGTGACATATAGAGCAGAAACGGGAGAAAGATAGGTCCTGTTCAGGCAAAGTGCCCGATGCAGTTCTTCCTAACTAGTCATGATTAAGGTAATAATATCTTATTTTTTCAAGAAAAATGGATTTATGCTGTTTCTTTTAAGTGGTGAAGAGTAACTGGTGCTGAATAAGGGATGGTAATGTTGAGAGATGCTTCCAGTGTTTTCTTCTAGCCCACGTACTCAGTGTAAAAAAAGGTATATGGTACGTATGACTGTTTACATGTGATCACAGCCACCTTTGGTTTGAATGTCTTCCCTCTACTCCACAGTTAGTGTATTTATTTCCTGGTAACTGCCCTCTTCTTTATATCTTTCTCTACTTTCACAGTGTTTTTGTATTTCTTCTTTCTCTGTCCTTGGATGCATGTAATATTTACATGTGATACATTGCCTCCGAACCAGCTGACTTGTTTTCCAAGTTTCTGAATGCAGCTCCCTCATGTGTCTTATCATTCTTTACTGAGGCACTCAACCTATGGACTTGGGAACTATTTATTTGAATCTGGGGTGAAATCTTGCACTTAGTAGATGTGATATTGAGGACAAGCATTACAACAAACACACAATCTTTGTGATATTTCATGGTATGAAAATCTATGCAGTTTAACAGAGGGACAAGGTGACGCGGTTAAGCGATGTTCAAGAAGTCCTCGGTTATGAGTGACCTTATTCTAGGATGGTATTCTGGTTTTCACTTTTCTGGTTTAATCACTTGCCTCAGTGTTTCCTCAGGATGTAGAGTGAGAGAGTTACACTGGTACTCATTTAAAATGTAGGTTCATAAATGTCAAAACCATCTTTGATTCCTGTGGAGAAACTGAAAACATATTTTATTTAAAGAGAAAAGGCTATTTATTCCAAAATGCTCCCCAAAAGATGTTTAACTGTTTGGCTAAACACAGATTTCTTTTTTTTTTTTTTTTTTTTTTTTGGCAGCTTAGACACAGGCAAAATTATTTATGATCTAAATACCAATTTCTTTATTTAGACTTTGTTATACTGTTTAGTGTGTTCTGATAACCTTGCAATAGGATAACACTGACAACTGCTATTTCTTATAGGACTCTTTAATATAGTTTAATGAGTGTTATGAGGTTTTTTGCAATATGAAATCAGCATGTTGCATTTTTAAGTTGAGTTTCAAGTTACACTGTGTACAATATTCCATTATTTATTGTGTCTGTAGTCAGAATACACACTATGCATGTGCATTACAGTGCAATAATTAGCATATAATTTTCAACGTTTCAATGAACTTTTGTCATGAAATTTAAGGAGATTTTAATTGCTAGTAATCAGGATTGCATGTTAATAGGCTGTAGATAATTAGGAAACCATTTGCATTTCTCTTCTCACAAATTTTCTTAGTGTTTAGAACCTCACTTAATACATAACTTTTTCTCAAGAGGCTTGAATAATCCTATTTATTCATAGTTATAATAGATCCCCATTTTTTTTTCTTAGGGTTTTCTTTCAATTCTATTGATTTTTGGAAAGAATATACCTTTGATTAGTCAGATTTACTGATACTGGATGTACAGTATTTTCCCTCTGACTTCAAATAGGGTAGAACAAACTCAGTTCTTGCAATAATAGTAACATTGATTGTAAATTTGCATTCCTCTATGGTAATGAAGATCTTTCTATTTCGATTGCTCCAAATGTTGGGAAAAATATTTAGCAAATTAGTATGTGCCCAGGAAAATTCTATTCCTGAGACAATTGTGAATGTAGTGCTGGAGAGCTAGGCTGTCTACGCCCTCTTTCATGTTTTTGGTACACAAAAGAAATACTTCTTTGTCTTCAATGTCTGAAATGGTTTAAATAGCAGAAAGAGTCTGTAATATTGTCACCACTTGATTTATTAAGGTCTTTTGGATAGAGATGTATTGGTAGAAGCGCATATTTATGAAGCAAAGAGTAAAGACTTAAAATTGAAATAATTAAGGCAGCTGTTTGTCTGGTGTGAGGCAAATAGAGAGATACGTAATGCTTTTAATGTTCCTGAAGGAAAAAAGTAATAGACCATTACAAGGTGGCAGTTATAATAGCACCTGAATTCATTAACAGTAGGTGGGACAGAAGCACCTCTGGAGGTTTTATATGAAATGTTTAAAGAGACTATAGAAAATTGATCACACAAGGAGAAAATACAGTGAATTATTAAGCGTATTCAATTATTAATAGAGTATTCATTTTACAATATATTGTAGTATATTTGGGGAAGTGATCATAAAAAAAAACTTGGATAAGTAAACTATGCAGAGAATTGTGTAAGAGAGTGAATCCAATGCTAGAAGGAAGTCAGATCATAGTAGCTACTATGAAGCTTTGGACTTTTTACTGTGGACTGCCTAGAAACCCAATTATAAATAAGTGAGAAGATTCACTGAAAAAAGGGAAGGGCTGCAGCAGAAATATTGCAAATCTGTAATATTCTTGTAAGAGAAAAGGTTATTTTGTGCCCAATATCAAGAATTTTGAATGAAGGAATAAGTAACTCAATATGTGATAGCTGTTAGCGCATTGTGCGTGTTGCACAAGCCAGACTGGGAGAAAAATTAAATGGCTGATGACAGAGATACGTGAAATTTTAGCAGCGGGCTTCCAGAGGGGTTCTATTTAATTTCTCTGTTATATGACTTAATTGCTTGCATCATTCTATTAGTTAAAAAAAATATATTATTAATAGCTGACATAATGGTGTGTGTATGTAGTTAGATTGAACAATGACAAAAATATTTTAGAATAAAAATAATAAGCAAGTGAAATCAGATTTCCCTTCCATTTTATAGATGTGATCAATTTTTTCTACCTTTTCTTTGTCAAATACAGAAGAAGGTCTATGTTACTTCTGCTGTAGTATACTATTAGGACAACTGTAGTTTGAAATGGAGGGAATGTTCCTGCATGTGTGTGTGTGTCATTTTACTTCATTTGTAAAACCAGACCAATTATCTGTCTGGTGAGAATTGTATAAAGGATAAAAAAAAAAGGAAATCTTTGAAGGAGAAATGGTGAGACCATCTTGTCTGCACTGAATTGACTTAGTTTCCAGATTTTCTTCCGTTCCTCTCTACCTGTCCATTCAGGTCAGTGGAAGAGGTGATTCTTTGCCCTAAAACATTTTCTGTGTAGGATTTATTCTGATCTATTTCGTGCCATTCCTTTCTGAGGAGAATACACTAGGAAATTTGATATTACTTAAAGTAACTCAATATGGTAGCACTGCAAGGTGTTTAGCATATTTTATGGAGAAGTTGGAATCCATGTAAATTTATCTTATTAATTATTCAATTACTATATATCATATCATATATCTTATATCTTATATCACATCATATCTTATATCTTATATCATATATAATATCATATCTTATATCAAATCATATTAAATCTTATATATATAATATATACCTTATATTTAGCAATAAGGAGTTTATTCCAAAAGACAAAGAACAATCATTTGATTATTTATATCATCACGCTCTTGAAAGATCAACCACAAGTGTCAATGGATGTAGCAAAGGCATTTCTAAAGATCACAGTTTCACGAGACAGATGCAATGTCCTCATTCAGAATCACTGAATCAGTGGTAGCTTTAAAAACATGGTTTTTACTCAGCATATTGCTTACAAATTGAGAAGCTGCAATATTAGGCTATTTTCATCACAGTGTTAGAGCGTTAGTGCCTGATGACTGGGAAAGAATAGTGAAGACAGAATTAAAAGGACAGACTCTAAAATGCTATTTTTGGCTGCTTGTGCATACACTGGGATATATTTTAGAAGACTACCTTTATTCTTTGACATAACTTACATAGCTTAATATGTCAACAAAGACTTCTAGGCTTTGCTTGAAGTTGGAGGTTTTTGCTTTATAATCTGGTAGCAGGAATACACAGGCAGTCTGAAGGATGCTGTTGTACAAACACACTGAACAAAACACAGCACGTGCCTGAGCTGCATTTGGAGTACGGTATCAACCCTCTAAGTATGTGGGCAGGAGGAGGGTTTTGCTATCTGGTTCAAGTGAAACGTAAAAGGCATGTCCCTTGATGTTAGAGCTATTGGGAATTTTCAAGCTGAACCTCTTTATACTGGAATGACTGTTTCTTTGATTAGAGACTTCCTAATAAAATAATGCAAATGGTATTTTAAAATTTTTTTGTGTGCAAAGGACAACAATGAAGCATGTTAAACGATTTAATGAAACGTACAGTTTCTGTACTTTCAGAACTTTTCGAATCACGTGTGACAGAGGTACCAAGATATCTTGATTGAATTCAGTGTTTTGAACAGAATTTTTTAAACATAATTTTATTTTGCAGGAAATGTTCATTTTTCAAAGGTCTGATTGAATTCCAGAAATTTCTGGAATTCTTGAAATAAAATAAAATAGATTAATCTGGTTTCTGCCAATTTTAAGTAATGACTGGTTTTAAAGGAGAATTCTTCCCGGTCATTTTTTTAGTGCTTCCGTTACAATCCCTTGGGATGACAATGAGCAAAATATGAAGACGACCTATTTTGCATCCCAAACAGCTTGCAAATGAACTTAAAACAGATCAGACAATAATTGAGGCCCACTTGGATATACAGTTCATGCAGCTGTATTGGATGTACATTTTAAAAGCATTAACTCATTCTGGTTTGTGGTTTGGTGGGTTTTTTTTGTGTGTCAATTGTTCTTGCTAGTTTATGAAGGCCTGAAAAGTAGACATGCTTAGAGATGAATTGCTCAATAAAATTATTTGTGTTTTGTATCGGACTTGAGAGGAACGTATAAAGATGACTTAAATGTAAATAAATCAGATTTTAAAAAATGTTTTGCACTAATAATCAAAGGACATGTCTTCTATCCATCGTTAAGTCAAGTTTTTTTATTAAAAGTTTTTGAAACTTGTCAGTATTCTTCTGAACTCATCACAAATTGACCTGAAAGCTTATATTTCTGGCAAATTTCAAATAGTCTCCCCCCCCTTTGCCCTGAGGTTTTTTTTTTATTGTTTGTGAACAGTCTGGTGGAAGAGCAGGATTTGCACTTAATTTCTCTTCACTAGATCTATGTATTCCATATACATGCAGATTGTAGCATGACTACTGAAATGTTTTTCCAAACTATTAAATAAGAGCCTCAAAAATTTTGCCTGTGTATAACCTTTTACCTATAGGCCTTTGCCTGTCACACTATACCTATTAACACTGGTGAGACAGTGATTAGCAGAGAGATAATTGAGTCTCTCCAGTCTGCAGTGATCGCAGCTGTTGCTGACGTTCTTGTCCTTTGCCCATCATACCTTTCCCCTGCCGGAGTAGAGGTGGTCTGCTGCATGCTGAGCAGATGTTTCTCCTTTGCATAGTTATCTTTTGAGTGCCTTTATATACAAAAATCAGATTGCACTGCTACTGTCACTTTTATCTGATGAGAGGAAATCCCAGACGAATGAAGCTGGTTTTCTTTTCAGGCAGCTAAGCAGTGTTGCTCAGGGGCATGTTCTCTTTCCTTGCTTCTGTTGCTGCTCACTGTAAACGTTTTCTTTCTGGCATGTTTCTTCTTTAATCCCTCTTTCCCTCTTTGACCCATATCCTTAATCCCATTGGGTTTCTTTTGAACTTGGTTATTTCTTAGTCTTCTGGTACATCTGTCTGCTGTAACTATGAATCGTTTGCCAACACCACATTTTCATCATATTCCCTGAATATCTTTTTCCTCCCACAGTTTGCGTTAGAGTACTTGAAGAGGCACAGGGAAGCTTTCTGGGACTGGTCATTCTTCAACTTTGTGATACTCTGTCATTCTTTACTTCATTTCTTCTTTTTCTTCTTATCTTCTCCTATTTTTAGGGTTCTCTTTCCTTTTTTTTTTTATTTGTTCAGCTTTCTTGTGCAGTTGGTCATTATTCTCTCAACAAGTAGAAAACTGTAATAAGAGTATCTGAGATGTTATAGATAATATGGTTCTATATGTTAAATTCAGCAAATACACTCATTTAGAATGTCCACTTTCTATGTGTCTGAAATGATTAATTTCTCTATTGCTGTGTAATAAGATTTCTTTCTTCCCTGATTTTTCTGGTAAACTCTTATAAAAAAGTAGCAGTTTATCACATCTTGTGAAATTCTTCTACACAAATAGCCATCGTTTCTTCTTTCTGGTAGTTCCTATTTTCACTTATGTGAAACATATATAATTAGAGGAGGAGAAATTTGGAAAAAAATGCAAGTATGGTATTTTTGAGATTACATTATCTTTGTGATACAGGAGTTTGCTCACTGGTGCAATTTTCAGCCAACTTTTCACACTAAGTATCTTCAAAGGTAATTGTAAACACAGTCCAGTGCTCCAGTCTGTAGAGATTAGCCCATTTGAAAAGTAGTCTTTTCATTATTGAAAGTAGGCTTATGGCTATGAACTGTAACTGAATTATGTTACTCTGGGTCCTTCCTTGTTGGTGGAGTAGGTGTAGATAATGTGGAAGAACAAAACTGTTGGTTTCTGAATTCATATTTACCATTATTGTGGTAACACAGCAATTCAGCAAGCACAGCATCTGAAAGAGGGGATGGTCGATGATATCAGAGTATGTGGTTGCGACCTGCTCTGGTGTGTTGTTCAGGGACAGGGAAGGGATCTTATCCCTGGATTCGGCACTGGTGAGGCTGCCCCTCGATGTCTGGGTTCAGTTTTGGGCCCCTCACTCCGAAAAGGCCATTGAATGACTCGAGCGTGTCCAGAGAAGGGCAACAAAGCTGGTGCAGGGTCTGGAGCACAGGTCTGATGGGGAGCGGCTGAGGGAACTGGGGGGGTTTAGTCTGGAGAAGAGGAGGCTGAGGGGAGACCTCATCGTCCTCTACAACTCCCTGAAAGGAGGGTGCAGAGAGGGGGGATGAGTCTCTTGACCCAAGGAACAAGCGCCAGGACAAGAGGGAATGGCCTCAAGCTGCGCCAGGGAAGGTTTAGACTGGCTCTTAGGAAGTATTTCTTTGCAGAAGGGGTTGCTGGGCGTTGGAATGGGCTGCCCAGGGCAGGGGGGGAGTCCCCATCCCTGGAGGGGTTGAAGAGTCGGGTTGAGCCAGCGCTGAAGGGTCTGGTGGAGTTGAGAACAGTCAGTGTGACATTCATGGTTGGACTGGAGGATCTTCAAGGTCCTTTTCCAACCTGGATGATTCTGTGATTCTGTATGCTGCGTGCTGTGTTTCAGGGAGGTAGGCACTGATTGGGATTTCAGGGCTAGCCTTTCATCCCTCCCTCTCTACAGATTGCTAAAACACGTTTAGCTGCGATCTGTGCATTCTCAGTCCTACTGTTAATCTAGGCTTGAGTAATGGAGTAGTTAGATATTTTTATCTGCTTCATTTGATTGCTAATGCTAGGGCTTTCCATTTGGGAACTTTTAAAATTTATTTATTATTCATACATGAAATAAAATACGTACTTCTAGTAACAGTCTTGATGGTGTCAAAGGATGTTGCAGTTCATTGATACAGTATATATAAATTGCAGATACATGTTTATATTAATAAATTACCATAAACATGCAAGCATCATATTGTATGAAAGTTTGTCATATAACTCTCTTATTGCCTACACATGGGAAGGACTGGTCAAACCATGACTAGAGAATCAGTATAAAAGCTTGAGTACTAGCCCAAACTTGAGGTGTACCTTTCCCCTGCATTGCTTAGAGTGGCTCCTTTTTTCACATGAGGTGGACTATGGTAGCATTCCCCTGAAGAGTATTTCTTCAGGAGCTGACTACTGCATTCAAGAGAGGAGAGTAGGAAATGGAGGGATGTGTGGGCTTCTGCTGTTGCATTAAAGGGGATGTCTTTACATAGTATATATGCCCATGAGTTTCCTCTTAGTGGATACAAACTGCTTTGACTGTGAAATAGAGGCTTATTTATTTAAATATTCTCCTATTCTCATGCCCAGACACATTTTTCCTTCAATTTCCACCTTTTAACATGCAAAAGTTTGAAAACTCTCCACAGATTTGCTTTTGAAGAAATGCCAGCATGAAATACCAGTTCCAGTGCAACTGGTCTTCTAGTTGCATACCTTCAGCTAATGAACAATCACTAAAAAAAATCAGTTTAAAACAATTTAACTTCTGTGCATTCAGATGATCTATTCTCACTGGTTTAATTGATTTTATTTTGCTTTTTTATTCTCCATTACTCATATGGCTCATCTTGCTAAAACTATGCTGAATTTTTAACTGGTGAACAGCAGTAGGAAGCTATTAATGTTATAATGCTGAGGCCAAAAGTAGAAGTGGTCAGAAATTGATACTAGCAGTAAAATTTCGGAAAAAAAAAAAAAAAATCAGAAATATAATGGGTTTTAGATGGCTTTCATGCTGGTTTTCTTAGTTTTTTCGCTTATGCCATGAAAAGATATCGCTGCAGCTTATATTACATAGACAAGATTATAATTGCATTATTTTTGTGACTAAATTTGTCAACAAACTTTGTGGAAGCAAAAACTGTTCCCGTTGCTGCAAGGGATAGTGTTATTGAGGGGTTTTTTTATAATCTAAGGACGTGGTATTTTGAAAGATCAACCATGTTAGATGGTTTGGATAGTAATCCTAAAAGAACGGCATGCATTACTTATGTTCCACTGTTTTAAATCGTGACAGTGTCAAGAAGGATTTCTCTAAATGAATGAAGTTTATACAGGACATGCCATCTATAGTATGACTGAATAAACATTGATTCTAACCTTTATTCATGAAAGGCGGTAATCTCAGGCTAATGCCGCACTTAACTCTGTACTTTCAAAATGATTTGCCTGATCTGATAAATTATGCAGTCTTTTATTTTGACCTTGTAACCTTGTAGAGTTTACTCAAACTGACTCCATAGTATTTGCCACATTAGCAGTATAATGGCTGTAACCAGTTCTTGTACTACAGTTCATTCCGCAGCAAAAGGTAAACACTGGGCCATGAAAATTTATTGATTCAATTACGTGATATACACATAGTACCATTTGAAAAGTGGTTTTGGGATTAAGTCATTACATATCTTCTGTTTGGTTAAAAATCTGAAATATATAAACAAGGAAGCAAGCAAGTATTGAGAAATATAAACTCTTATTTTTACTGTATGGTAGAATGTGCTGTTAGACATCAATCTAAAAGCTGTTTAGGTCAAAGAACAAGCCAGGCATTGAACTCTCATGCCTTTCTCCCTGACCAAGGTAACTTTTGCCCTCAGTTGATCCTGCAAGTATGTTATAATTTACTATGTAAATTATTTTTGCATTCAGAGTATGTTATTTTTGTGTAAGAGTCTAGGCTTTGCAGTTTTCTGTTTGAACAGAACTGATGACAGTACAAGTTTTTCTTCCTTAAACAGTAGAAGACAAGGCTTCAAAAAGAAAAAAAAAAGTAACAGTAAATTGGTTGAAGCATACTGTCATTACATGACATCATTAATTTGTTTCATACTGTGTGGCCAATTTTGTTTCAGTTAACTATGCTCTTAAATCTAACATATGTTTTTATCTTGCATTGGAATAACTGATGCCTTTATCTGCTCAAACTGAGGAGTTATTTTGATACAATTTAAAGACAAAATGCAGGAGTATTTGTATTTCTTTTATCTCTTATTGTACTGACTTTGAGTTTATAATATAGGCAAGCAAATTATGCACAACGGCTGCTAAATTACCCAGTGGCACAATAGTATTAAATATATGTGTAATTATGAAGCACTTAATATATTAGAAAATTATCTGAAAGAGGCCACTAAAGATTTAGGATGCTAGTGAGAAGGAGAATATGAAGAAATTGTTAAGGGGGGGAAAAAAAAGCATAGCTCAGAAGTAAAACTGATTACTTTCCTTATTTCTGCTTCTTTTGTCTTTTGCGCTCCATCTTTTTTTTTTTTTTTCCAGGTGCATGTATTAGCAAATGATTAATATCTCCATTTTTGAGGGGATATTTGCATTTGCTGTAGCTAATGCAAACAGGACATTGCTGGGAATTGCATTTGAGAACTGAAGGGAAAATACCCATTTTATGTCAATGCTTTATGCAGACATAATTTTGGAGATACGCTTGCTGTCATGCATTCTCAACATGGTTGGGAGAAGGAAGACAAAAAAGAAGGTTGTCGTCTTCACAGCGGTTGAGTTAAAATGTATTTACAGCGCTTAACGCAGTCCTCACTATTTGGTCTGTAACCTGACCCTGCTGATTAGCTTATGTCTTGCATTGAAGAGTTTTCTGTTTTACATGAAGAGTTCTTCCCTTGGGTTTGCTCTTTGAGTGCTGTTGGTCAAAGTGAATGATGTTGCCACTGATTCAACTGCAGCTCTGGCAGGATGGCTGAAGTTGCTTTATGGAGAAGCGCGATAGCCATGACAGATTAAAACACTAATATTTCAGAGGTAATTAGGAAACTGGAGAGGGGAAAATGAGTGGTATGTGGAACTCCTGGTGTCTGATTAGCACATATATTGGCTTCAAATGATCTAGTAAAAGGCAAACAGAAAACTAGTCAATGACAACATAAATTACCATATTTCTGACTACAGTGCCTCTACTACTCGACTCCACAGTGCAATTTTAGATTTGGGAAAGAAATGGCAAGAAAAGTGGGAAGGGGAAGTGTGTAAAGGCATTCCCTTCTTGGTGGGAAGGGACCAGAAGGACTCTTGACCAGGAGGAGAATGAAGGACATGGAGTCCCCATCCCTGGAGGGGTTTAAGAGTAGGGTCGACATAGTGCTGAGGAATGTGGTGGAGTTGAGAACGGTCAGTGTTAGGTTAATGGTTGGACTAGATGATCTTCAAGGTCTTTTCCAACCGCAATGGTTCTGTGATTCTGTGAAATGGGAGTGGAAATAACAGAGGGCTCTGGGAACTGAGATCTGCAGCTGATGAAAGCAATGGCTTCAGAGAAGGGTGAGGTGAAGGATGCCTATATTCCATAAGTACTTACAGAACGGCCACTGAGGGATGAGTAGAAAGGAAAACTATCTACATTTGGGGTTATAAAATTTTAATGTTAAAATTGTTCTAGTTATGCGGGTATAAACTGTGTCCATTAACCTGAAGATGCATCTGTAAGTTTCTGTGAGGTGAGGCTACAGAGTGACTTGACATATAAAGGGTTTTTTGTATTGTTTTTGCTGAACTGCATCCTGACTGTGTATTTATTTCAGTGATACTATTGGGAGGTCTGTCAGGACAGAATTTCTCTGTGATTCCCAGGTGCTAGCCTGTTAAAATGTGTGGGAGAAGGGCCACAGCAGTTCAACTGCAGTTCTGAAGTTCTCAGTATCGCACAGGGATGTCTGCCCTGGCTGGACCCTTCTCAAAAAAATTGCTGTACAAATTTGTTTTAAAAAATATCAGGCTGGCTGACAGGCTCCTGTGAACAGGTGGGCACTGTTCTATGATAAAATCCATCCAACCAGAAGCTTACCTTCTTTCATAAAACTGATATTTTGGTGATGATTTCTACCAAATCTAGACTGACTGTGATTTTCTAGGTGATAGCTAATTTGTATTATTTTCTGCTTTTTCTGTTTTCTACCCTTGTTTCTTTTCTTTCTCTCCAGTGGGGGAGGACAGGTAGACAGATGCAGCTACTCCCCACCCCAATTCCCTGTGCTAACAGAATTGTTAGTTACAAAGTCAAGAGCTCAATAAGTTTGGTGAGGGTCAGAAATTACATTACTTATTCAACTGTATTTTGGCCCTGCATGTATTAGAAGGGAGTTTTTAATTGGAGAATGTCATGCTGTTGCTCTCAGGGGACCATTATAAAATTTAGTGCACAGAATGACAACTGCTGAGCAGCTACTCCAATGTTGTTTGTGCTTAGATTTCAGTCAGTAGTCCAGCTCTTGCTTGCTGAGGTAAAATTTTCTTCTTCACTTTAAAGTTCTATTTTGTTCCTAATGCTGTGAAGTAGGTTTATATTCTGTACTGAATATAAAAGCCTGTGGGCCTTTCTACAGTGCTTCTGTTATAGCATCTGACTTCACAAATCTTCAGAGGAATTTTTTGCACTGACTCATAATTATTCGCATTTTACAGATGGCAAATTGGGGCACGGTGGAGATTTAAGTCCTAAGTGTCCTCTGCCAAGTTTTCAAATTATCTGCCCATAGTGCACTGTTTTTAAAGAGTGAAGCTTCTATTCACTTCCAGTGTTGCTCTGGATACTCAGCAGTTCTTCAGTTTGGAGTCCAAGGTTTCATACTTGGTACTGAGAAGATGAGAAATAAAGTATCAGTGACCATCTGTGAGAAGTCAGATGAGATGCCCAGTGTCTCTTGGGTTCTGTTACTACCTCTGTTACTCTTCTCTGAAGAGTCACCTTTTCCATCTATCTTCTCCCTTGTGTGCCTTCAGATGTTTGCAATAAAGGGGGATCATCCACCCAGGTAGCAAGAGGAATAGTCCAGTGATTTAAGGACAAGTGTACTTGTACTGGAGAAGCGGTACCAGAGTGCAAAATAAATTGGGGATGTAACTAAATCCTCTCTTGTCATTATGTAAAGCGTGGTGTATGATCAGTGTCTAAAGCTGTGATGTGATCCAGTGGATCAGCAGAAGCTACTGAACCTGTCTGTCAGAAAAATATGACTCTATTAGGATTGGATGAGAGAATTGGTAGACAGAAGGTTTGGAAGTAAGAAAGATATTGAGAACTAAGAACTAGTAAGCTGTGTGACACAGTATACTTCCTGACATAAGAATAATATGCAGTCAAATTAATGAAATTTTTCACTTTATTGCTTGCTCATACCAAAAACTTGATGTTTTGGAATACACATTTCTTTGATGACTGTATGACATTTCAGTGTATATAAATATATTTATAAAAATGACTGATTAGATATAATTTTGTATAAATATATTATTTAGATATTTTGATAATGGCCCTTAAATACTTAAGAGCTGTGTAAGTCTCAAAATTTAAAACACGTTTCATACTCTTTTTGTTCCTTGTTGGTGCAGAAAAGAGAGGCCTGGAACAACGCAGTCTGAGCGTTGCTTGGTTGGCTAGATCTTTGCTAGAGTTCATCATTGATTCCATATGTGTATCTACTGTCTAGCCTTCACCGTGAATGGTACCTTTTATCTTTGGGAAATCTTTAAGCAATTTAACTTTGTGCAGCTTATTGTTCAGTAATAAGGAAATAACATAAGGAAAGTGATTTAAAATATTGTTTTACATATAAAATGGAACTACTTATTCATTATATAAATATAGCACTAATATTACTATTAATTCAACATCATTGGCTTTGATTGACATAAATGGTTATTATCACTATAGTTTAGTCTTGAGATAAACGATCTTTTTATCAAGAAACAAAATACTGATTTTCTTGTAAAGAAACGGAATAGACTTTATTTTTGTTACTTCTAGTATGTTTAGAGCACATAAGTAACAGGTTAAGGGGGAGGAGTAGTCAAAAATATCACAAGTATTTCATATCATTTTCTTGCAACCTTAGCACTTCCCCATGAACATTATAAATGACTGATTCTCCTTTAGGTACTGACTTGCTTTAGAATGATGTATGAAATAATATGTGTTTTGCATGTCCTGTTTGTAATGATAAAGGTCATATAGTATCATTTACATAATCTCTAGCCAGAAATGAACTCCAGCAATATCTTCTGTATAACATATACATTATCTGAGGTTTAAAACTCTCATTATTCATGAAAGTTAATTTTACAGTGGGTGTGAATGATCTATCTTATGGCTGCTTTTTTGATCATTCTATAAAATAATATGGAGCAAAGCCTGCACAAATAGCAGGAAAACCAGTAAAGAGTGATGCATTTGCTTGACTCTGTGTATACCCGATTGGATCTTGATTGATGGCAATCATTTGTCTTTGTCAAAAAAAGGAGAAAAATTCAGACATTGAAATAAGAGTGCTATCAAACTTTCTACAATGGCAGAAAGATTCTATTAATGTAGCCTGAGAGTATTAACTGTCTCTGCTAGAAAATGATAAAGAATGTTAATTTTTTTCCTTGAGCATGTTTAAGTGTAAACTGCATTATTTTGTCTATGCGGGAAGACTAAAAGCGGCATGCTACAGATTTATGGCATGCTGGAATTGGAATTAAAAAAAAAAAGTAAATTACAAAAAAAGAAAATCAAGAAAAGAGAAACAAAAAGCCAAATACAAGAGCTTAATCCTTCTGATTATGATTTCGCAACAAAACAATAAAAGTTTAAGTAGCATAGTGTCGTAAAATCCTTAATGCTGCATTCCACTTGAAATTGAAGCTTTGAAGACTGACTTCAAAGGAGGGTGAACAAGAGCAAAAAATAGATATAAAATAAACAACAAAAAAAAATGACAAGCATGGTTTTAGAAGTCCTTTTGTATGTCAGATCTAGGAATATTGACCCGTTACTTGAATGGGCTTTAAGGCAACTTCCTTATTAATGATACTTAGAAACACAAAGCATATGCTTGTGGGTAATAGTGTATTTAAGGGGGAAAATACAGTAATGCTAGCAATGCAAGAATACCTCTTCCTTTTAAAAAAAGAACATATAATTTTATATATTAAAAAAACCCCAAACAAACAAACAAAAACCCCCAAACCACCAAAACCCCAAAGTGTTAATCACTGGATTTATCATGCTGTTTGTATCTATGGATTTTATTATACATCTCTTACGGTCTCTGGTTTTAAATAGCAGCGTTAAAGTGTGATTACTGAAACAATATTTTCTAAACACAGCAAATAGCCTCTACAAGTATTCTCTCTACCCTAGCAAAGCAAATATTTTTTGTTCCTAAAATTTTAAAGAATAAGAAAATTATAGTATTCAACTTTGATGTTTACTAGTCCTTGATGCACCCTTGAAAACAAATATTTGAGAGATTGTCAGGACAGCTGAAAGAACAGCCATGCCAAAACTGGGAACCTGGAACTGCAGTTCTATCTAATACCCATACTGATGCGCTTTGTGGCCTTCATTAAGTCATTTTAAAGTTTTTTGGGCGTTTTTTTTGGTGTGGGTTTGCTTTTTTTTTTTTACTATTTCTGCACTCTGTTCCTAAAAACATTTTCTAGCTTTGCCTTACTGCAGCGTGTGTCTGAGTATGGCAGCTGGCTCCTGATTCAGACGTTAAAAGGCAGCGCAAGTGCAGTGTTATCTGTCCTTGCTTAAAGAACCTTGTATTGACATCCTTAAAAAATTCACAGTTTTGGATGGATTCATTTGGTGACTTTCATGAAGCTGTTGCTACTGCTGCTGAAGATGCTAAGATGTGATTTTAGCTGGGGGGAGTGGTGGTGGTTTGGTTTTTGTTGGTTTTTTTTTTTTTTTAATGGTAGGGTAGGTGAGACATGACTTGTATGATTGAGATCTTTGCTGTTTTAAGGAGCAACTGTAAGATTACTTCATGACAGGGAAATTTTGAAAGTGGAAACACTGTGTGTTCAATACACACATATACACACTGCTTCGCCCACTCTTTTCAGAAAAATAACAAATGAGCACCAGACTAATGTTGTAGGACAATATTAAGATTCTGAGGTCCAATTTTCAGGGACCAATAGAACCAGAATCTCCAGTAATGCCCCAGTAAGGACATTGTAGAAGAAATATTTTTTCTCTCCCTCCTCCCCTGCCCCCAGTCTTCTTTCTGCTCTTGTCTGCCTGCATTTTCTGTCCCCGTTAATTCTAAATCAGATTTCTTTTTTGACCTTTTATTGCTTTTGCCAGGTTTTTGTCCTAACCAGACCTGGTTTTGTGCCACCCCTTCTCTACTCTGCCTCTTGTCCTACTGACTCCCCACTCTGTCCTCTTTTCTGTGCTTGATCACCAGCAGATCATGTACACATAATCCCTCCCCTCTCACATTTTTATCTTCAGCGGCTTCCACATCTAGATGCTTTCTTTGTTGCCTCATAGGCTCTTCTATATCTGAATGAAATAATTTCCTCTTTTGTGCTGCTTATGTTGTGAATGTAGAGAGCCCTGGTGAAAGACAACAGCAACTTTCTTAGTCCCAATGTCTCTCAATCTTCCTGGAGTTACCATTTCAGAGAAAGTTTAGAATTTTTTTTTTTTCTTTAGTAGATAAAAGTCTGGGTGAGAAGAATTGTCCTCTGTTGGTCTATGGAAATAATGCATGTTTGTCATGGACGGGAACTAAGACTGTTCTCAGTGGGTTTGACGCACACAAGGCCGCAATCTGGGCATATCAGAAGTGTGATGGGAGCAGTCTGAGAGGCAGGACCTAAGCAAGGATGGGCAGCAGCATCATTAGTAAACACTGACTGATTGTATATAGATGTGAACTTCCAAAGCCTTTAGCATGGCCCTGTTCAGCAGCTTGGTACAGAGATAACCAAAGAAATACTTTGGGCAACAGCTTCTGTATGGAAAAATTAAAGTTCTCTTAGCATACTTGTGAAATCTTGTTACAAATGATTAAAATAAACAGAAATTGAAATAATACCTTAGAAGACCTTTGGGCAAGTAGAATTACCTACAAGCCTCTTTCTTATGAAACATTCAAAAGCTGTTGAATCCACATCACAGAATAAATTCAGCCAAAGAACCTGTTACATTTACTAATGTGTTAATTTCTCATCCCCAAATCCCACACAGTTTGCTGTAATCTCTGTGATGATTGTCAGTCTGCCTCTTCTCCTCTCACTGCCCCCTTCCCTCATGGGAAATTTTTGGGGAAAATACCATCTTGCAGCGATTAGTATCAAAGATTGGTTACTTCTATCATATGGTTTGGTAAGTAATCCGTAGCTATTGCTGTGATTTGCTGCTTGCCTCTATACCTTCACACATGTATTTCATTTCCAAAGTTTAGCAAAGTTATTCCCTATAAAGAGGGTGAAAGTCTAGATGAAAGCCATCCCTTTTGTGAAAACCATATTCTCTATCCCTCTTAGTGACTAGTACAACAAAGTAAATTTTAATGGTGCATGATACTGAAAATGAATCCTGTGGCCTTGAGAAGTTGTAGCAAAAGATCATGTTTTATTTGAGTCCTTTTGCCATTGTTTTTATTACTGTATTTTTAATTTTTAGTTGAAAAATGTAGTACAAGTAGCTGTGTATATATTCAGTATTTGAAACGGTCAAAATTAAAATTCCTAAGTCACTTAAAAAAACCCAAACTGGTTTGCATGTAAACTAATATTTTTTATTCTTTTCTAGGGCTCTGTTCCTTTCATTAATAATTGAATTCATCTTCCTCCCAAAATGAGAAAGAATGGTTTGTCTTCCGAATACATTAATGTTTTTACAGCAGTGGAAAACTTTTCACTTTATCTTATCCTTGAAATCTCTTACAAAATATATGGGCTTTTTATTTTGAAAAGGAAAGTGAAAACATTCAATTTTCATGATGAAATGAAACAGTCTTTTCTCAGTTTTGAGTGTCAGTCTGAATTGACTCTCCTGTCAGCAGGGAAGCTAATTGCAAAAAAATATGCTTCTCAATTCTTTTACCATGATTTTTTTTTAAAGAGTGTTTTCTGTGATGGATTTAACAAACTTTGTAAACAAGGTTTCTTGGAGAAGCTGTGTTATATACTGTGTCAAAATGTTTGGGTTCTTCAATTTTTTCATCGTAGGCTACTGAAAAAAATAAGTTAGCTTAGTTTAGCAGGGATAATACATGATTTTTTCTAAAGCTGAATAATGGAGAAGGGTGTGACTTAACAGATAATTACACATACAGTTTATATATGTGGGAGGAAGGTTATCTTCAGGAAGAAAATGTGCGTTGTGATGCAGTATACCTAAATTATGCATATAAGTATCTGCACAATAATTTAACAGTGATATGGTCTTAAATAATCTTCTCTGAAGAATTTACATAAAACAAGAATTAACACCTCCAGCAAAAAATGTGGAGAATTGTGTGGTTGTTAGAGAAATGTTCTGCTCTCACATTTGCATTCCAGATTTGAAATATACAATTTATAGTTTTGTTAGGAGTTTCTTTAGTTACCTAAAGGATTTTTCTCTTCAGTGTCCCTACTATTGTTTTTCAAGAACATTAACAGTATCACATACTATACAGACACTTGATTTATACACACACAGATGGAATTCTATAGTCCAGAAACTAAGGTTTGCCTGTGCCACTTAAAACTCTTTACCTTGACACCTAAGTGACACATTTGAACAGAAATTCCCAGAAATTAGCACAGTTCCAGCCTGTTGTTTCTCACTGTAGTAATTCTTCCCAAGCTCTGAACTTGGGGGTTGAGGCCACTGATACTTGGGTCTGAAGTCTGTTTCTCCACTGTGGATGAGTACTTGGAAGAGAAACACATTAGGCGGAAAGAAGGGGTAAAAATAGACAAACCATATTAGATTCGGGAAATCCTCTGAGCTGAAAATAGTTGGAAACTGGCAGAGAATTAGGGAGGAAGTTGTACATGATCAGTTTGATCTTACTCTTCCTTAAGCCACCACTGACATTTCTGGATGCAGAATCTGGGGTTAGACTTTTGGTGAGAAAAGGTACAGCTGTTCCTGTGCTCTCTCTATCCCATGGGTGCATTCACATCCCTCCTCTGCAGGGGACAGGGAGTCCCTGGGGTGATTGGTGGTGCCACTGGAGTGATGTGGTTTGGGTGCAGTCCAGGGTGAGTTACCCCAAATTGCTCGGTTCTCCTCTCCAGTGGGGACATTGCTTAGTGGTGCTGAGTGACTGTGGGACCAGGGATTCTTTGCTGCATATGGCTTATCTTTTCTAGTTGTGAGTGACAGTGTTGTGTCCATTGAAGTCTCCTCCACGATGGGATTGCTGTGTTGAGAAGAACTACTTAATATTGAGAAAGTTGTTTCAATGCTAGGAAAGAACCTAAAGAGGCATGTTGTTTTTCCTACTGTTTGGGGTTTTTTTTCACATTTGACTTGAAACTCAGAACTATTGTTGCTGAGATGACTGGTAAATCTGTCTTAAAAGCAAATAAAAGAGTAGCTGGCTGAAGAGGGAAAAGTTGGAAACCTTTTCAAAAGAGGTAATAGCCCCCCTGAAGAAAAAGCTTCATTGTCTTTTAGCATGTGTGTCTATGGATGCTAACACAGAGGGGAAAGAAGTTAAGGGGCTTATGCTCATTTTTAAATCACTGAAGTGAAACAGGAAACATTTCCTGGTTTGTTGCTTCTTAAGCTTTCAGTTTACAGTCTTTGTTATCAATCCTGTTCTATAACATTAGATTTAAATGCTAACGCTGTTACTATTGAGTGTAAAGTAAGGATTTGTGGAGGAAAGAATACTGCAATGTCTCTTGTATTGCTCAGTTCAAATGTTCGTTACAAAGTTATCTGTTACTAGATTTCTCTCTTAAAATAGCTATGGAAAAGAAGTTTACATCTTCTCAATTAGCTGCTTCTGATGTGTCACCATAGAAGCTTTTCTCCTAGACTGGGCCCTTGAATTACTATCTTAAAGGAACCTTGTGGGGTTTAGCACTCTGACATCGCTTATGCTTTACTGCAAGTAGTCCTTTGGTAACTTTTGTAATATTAATAAGGATAGATTCTGCATTTCTCTCTTGTTCATGTGGCCAGAGGATAGGTGTGATTTTCAGAGGTGGCTAGTAACTCTTCAGAACCTTTATGACCCTTGGTGCATCTCCAGAAGCAGTTCAGAAGCGTCAACTAGCTTTGCTAGGATGGGTGATTAAAGTTGCGGGTATTAAGGCGAGCTCAAATTAGCGCTGGGTAATCAGTCATGAAATAGTACCATATTTATCTAAATACAGGATTGACAGTGGTGGGTGTGCACAGAAAAAACAACGATGAAGTGCCTCCCTATGTTTGGACGTTGGCCCCAAATACACGCTTTTGCCTTTCCAAATGGAAATCCAACTTTTTGTTAGCTTATTCTCCCACATCAGCTCTAAATCTTGGGAACGTTTTTCCTACTGTCTAGACCTTAATGTCAAGACCCTACTGCTGCTTCTCCGTCCTCAGTAGTACAGCATCCGTTGTGCTGTTTCACACCATGTTCCTGCAGCCCGTACTGCAGGTGGCTGCCAAGCAGAATTCTTTATGCTGCCTGCAGGGTCTTGGTGTGGGCTGATAGCTGCCACCTTCGAAGAGCAGTTCACAAGCAGCATCTTCACTTGCGGACTGTGTCAGGTAACAGTTTTGAACTTGCCTCTGCGCAATGTCTATTAATTGTGAACATTTTGCCTCCTGGCTCGTTGACCTCATATAATAGAAGATAAGGTGTATTTTCAGGCTACTTTTTCCTTCATTTAAAGCTTGAGTAAATACAGTATTCTCTGTGTGGTCCAGGAAAAGGTGCTTTATCATAATTCAGTGCTGTATTTTTATTTTTAGAGACCTTTTGCGAGGCTTTCAAAGGAGAAATGTATTTAATAAGTTAAACCTTTTTAAAGGTTTTTGAGTCCTGTTGTTGTTTCCTGACTATGCTGTGCTAGTATGGTAACAGTTAGGAGTCTTGCTCCATGTGCGTCTTAGTGGTCTTGCTGCCTTGTACTTATTGTTTCCTGTCTCAGAGAGTGATACGATGTTTGCAGTTACTTGAACTCTTTCTTACATATGTTCCTGCAATCATCACACAATGAAGTCATTTCCCAGATTTTTGCTCTCCTCGGATTTTTAAATCCCGAATTAAATCTCTGACAGAAGCGTTAGCCTTTAAATCATGCTTGAAGGGTGGTTTGGTTTGGTTTTGGTTGTTTTTTTTGGTTTGGTTTGGTTTTTTTTTAATGTAAACTTTGATTTTTAGTTATATTAGAGAGTAGGAGAAATGCAGGTAATGCTGAAGTTGGGTGTCTCTAAGACTTCAGTATCCTAACCTGCAATCCAAATTGATAATACCTTTTCCAAGACGTTGTTTAACAGTAGCCAAACATGCTGTGGACCTGAGAGTTACCTATTCCCCCTAATGTAATTTAAAGCATGTTCAAATTAATTTGTGATTAAGCAAGAGGTTGAAGTGGGAATTTTCTCATCTCCCCAGATGCACTCAAAGTGTGTCCACAATAAAAAGATAAAATGTATATATTTTTTATATGTAGGCATTTAGAGACCTCAGAGAGGACTTTATTATCTTTATTATTCCAGGCTTAAAAAAAGTAGAAAAAAACATGTGTAAGCAGGCCAGAGTTGTTCCATCTCTCATAATTTGGAGGACAGTCTCTTTCCTATCAAAGGAACTAACAGATTGGCCTCTCTTGAATGGAAAATGTACTTTTGCAGGACTGGTTTGAAGGCAAGTGATCTTTAACAGACCTTGTACCACCTTGCAGAGGTTCATTCTGGATTGGAAAACTGTGGATGTTGTACCTAAGTCTCAGTCATCTTTCCTATTCCTTTCTTTGGTGTTTGAATTGCTGAGTTAATTTAGTTACTAGATAGTAATTGTACCTTTTTTAAAAAAAAAAAAAAAAAATTTGAACAATTACTTTAGATCTTTCTGGCAGAGGACTCTAAGAATATATAAACAAAAGAAAAATGTTTTAACCTCCTTTAGAAGAACATAAGCAGAAAAGTATTTGCTGAATCAGGGGGGTGCACTATTACATTTTTATGGAAGCAAGAAAAGTATCCAGCTGTTAAGAGAGCTATAAAAAAAGGATACAGGTTACCCACAGCTCTTAAAGTGCAGATATGTGGGAACGTGATTTCATCCTGTTTCTTCTAGAAAAGGTGGTAGTGAAGCTGAAATGTTTGGTGCAGGTCAAATCTGAGATTTTGGGGAAAAGTTTTACTGTAATTCCTGTGTTTAATACTTTGCGGTCGGAACAACACAAATGAAATAGCAGATCTGAGGAGATTTTCTTGTTTTGGTCAAAAGTTGTTCTATATATCCAGAAATGCTGAAAGATTATCATCTCAAATTCCAGGCTACTGGAAAGAATTCCTCTGGGTCATAATATTTTAGTGTCCTTTATTGTTCACAGAAAATCTGCTGATGCTGTAATTAGTGAGAAAAATATAGGTCCTTGCTATGCATGTGCTTAAGGTGAAGGCATCAGAACCAGTAGGCATGGCAAAGGAGATAGAGATTGAGCTGTCCCCTTTATCGTATATCCTCCAACCTATATTCTTATATTCCTTTGTTCATTTTGGCAAGTAAGGGATGACCAAGTACTGCAGACTGAATTTCCTCGTTATCAGACAAACAGCAAAAAAACTCCAGTGAGATGCAGTGTACCTGTTTTTTGTATATTATGGTAGTTACTGTTATTTTCAATATGAATAGCGGTTTATAGGATCTGTATGAACTGTAATTATTTTGAAAAACAAATTAAAAGTTGTTGACTGCAATCAGGTGTAGGATGTTGAGACCTGGAAAGATTTATAAGCAACTAAGCCAAAGCATCCGGTTGCAAATTTCCTATACGTTCATTCTTCCATGTCTGAGTCACGTCTGAACTAATTTTGCTCAAAGCCAGGAGAAAGTTTTCCTGCTAACTTCTGGTAGAGAAGTGGAGTAGTTTTCATTTCAGTTAATTTATAATTAATCTTGATGGAAATGCAACAAGAATTGATCTGTGTCTTAAGGTGACATCTTTTAAAGTGCAGCTTTATTTTAGACTGATCAAAATAAGATCAGTCTAAGATAAGATAGTGGTGGCAGAATGCATGAATAATATTGTACCATGTATTTAAGTGAGCCCTCTTTGAAGTATCAGTGTGCACTGGAATGCCAGCACTTCAAAGAATGCTGCCTCCAAAAAAGCTGGGACTGTGGTTAGCCACCAACGGGTTAATAAAGATCAAAGAAGAGCATACATAAACTCATACATAAACAGAACTCGTTTTAAACTGGAGGTTAATAACACCATTATCTAGGACAGCAACACCTTAAAGGTGGGCTTGTCTTTACACTGCCATGGTGCTTTATAACGTGTAGAGGGAGACTGAAGCATTTATAGTCAACATATTTTCTGGATTGCTTTTTAAATGAGGAATTCAAAGCTTGTCAATGCAGAAAAGAGTCTGTGTGATATCTGAAATTGGCATTGTTCCTCTAGTTTTGTTTTGCATGCTACTTAAGATGGGAATGGATTTTTGGTATGATTCAAAACACAGAGATGGGGAGGCCTGGGCGGGGTATTGTAGCTGCAGTGTCTAATGGGGGGATGAGACAAAGAGATACTATCCTAACTGTTTGCTCTATAAAAGCATGTGAACAGTGTTTCTACCAGTTTTTAAAATGCAGATCGAAGAATTACAGATCTGTGCTGTTTGTACTGTCTTGTTTATATGGGAAATAGCATGAAGCATCCATTAAGACATGCTTCCCTTCCTGACATTGCCACTTTTTGTCTCTACACTGGAAGTACCTTAGGTTTAAACTCTACAAGGGTCCCCTACAACTGTGCAAAGGTCCTCAGAGTGGCACTTCTATGCGAAGTCCATGTAGACGTTGTGCCTGAAGTTTATACCACACTTTTCACATCTATTTCTTGTGAAAGATATACAGAAGAATGGCGTTACTTTTTCTTCTCCCCCCCGCCCCCCTTTGATAAAATTGAAGCATAGATAAAGGCAAAAGTCCTTTTAGGAGAAAATCCTTTGTGGACAAAGCCAAATGTTTTCTTGGAGAAGGGTTGGAAGAAGCAAATAAACTATGCTAATTTAATGGATTACATTAATGTTCTGCATAATTGGTATGATGCCAGAGAAGTTGCACTCGGTGGCCTTGGGCTTTTGTTATGACCAGTTTCTGTTACTACAGCAATGACTGTGACAGAGATTAAGAGCCTGCCTGTGCGTGATGTTTTTTGCTTAAGGGTTCCCAATTATTTCCATTTGTGGAAGTCTGTATTCTGAAACTGTGGAATATGAATGTCTATGTGTGGGGAAAATGAAGATAACATGAGAAGGCACAGGCTGCTAATATTAGAGTATGATAACATGATACGGTAACATGTTGATATCAAAGATGTTCTTCCTCATCCTTTCCTTCCTTTCCCTCACCTGCACATTTCTTTTCCCCACTTTTAGTTATATAGTTGCTGGTGAGACTGCTGTGTAAACAGGTTACTAATATAAAACAGAATAAAAACACTGAACCCTAATAAACCGAGATTGTTACTGTGATTTGGTTTAGTGCGGCCACACAAATGCTCACGTGAATGCAACTGAGAGGGAGGAAGAGTAGAAGATCTTCAACTGGTTTTACCACTGAAGAAAATACAAGTAGTGTAGGTAGCATTTCCAAAAATCTCAATGCATCTATCGGGAGCTAATTAGTCTTTGATGTTCTGAAGTACATTATCAGTGAAGTGCTGTGAAATACACCCATTGAGATAGAGTGTAACTGGCCAAGTAATATTTTAGTGGCAACTTTGACTTAATGCTAATCAAACTTTTCCCTGTGTGCTTTGGTAACACAGACAACATCGGGAATTGGATCAGCAACCTGATTGACTGAAAAACAGTCATTTTCCCCACCGCATCAGTACTCTGATTCAGGTTTACCATATGGCAACACAAACGCTTGTGCATGGGATCTCTGCACAAAATGCTGAACTTTGTACTGCTGCTGAGAACTTGCTCATCAAGTTACATATTCAGTGTTTGCTTCACCATCATTAAGCCTGATGTTTTATTTTCCAAAATACGTTAGATATTTTTGATTGTGTTACAAATCAATAATAGAGCTGGATGTGCACAAAACATCTTTTTTAGATTAGTACTTATAGACATGTAGTGAAGGGTCTGGAGGACATGTCTTATGAAGAGCAGCTGAGGGAACTGGGGTTGTTTAGTCTGGAGGAGGCTGAGGGGAGACCTCATAGCTCTCTCCAACTCCCTGAAAGGAGGGTGCAGAGAGGGGGGATGAGTCTCTTGACCAAAGGAACAAGCGCCAGGACAAGACGGAATGGCCTCAAGCTGTGCCAGGGCAGGGTTAGACTGGCTCTTAGGAAGTATTTCTTTGCAGAAGGGGTTGTTGGGCGTTGGAATGGGCTGCCCAGGGCAGGGGTGGAGTCCCCATCCCTGGAGGGGTTGAAGAGTCGGGTTGACCCAGCGCTTGAGGGATCTGGTGGAGTTGAGAACAGTCAGTGTGAGGTTCATGGTTGGACTGGAGGATCTTCAAGGGCTTTTCCAACCTGGATAATTCTGTGATTCTGTATTAATGTGCTCTGGTGGAACTTGGTTTTTTAGATCACAGTTTGTGAAAGCTGAAACAAGAATATTGAAGGGTTTTAGCAAATGTTTTACTTGCTTTCTGAAATTGCTTTTTATCGAGTCAGTTAGTGAAACATACCTTGCATTTTATTATTACATGCAAAATATGAGAGATTTTAGTTCATATTCTGGACATCCAGCTGCATGAAAATGCAGTGGATTTCAATTTGCAAGATAAAGCAGTCTCTTAAATTCCATGATGCCCTGCAGTCTGCTAGCAGTACTCCATCAAGATTTCTGCAGTACTTTCTAGAGCTTCAGCAGTTTTATTTTTGGATTGACAATCAAATGCAAATGCTTATTGCTTCTTTTTTATGGAGAAAAATGTTTGCGTATCTTGCAGCAGATGTCTGGCTTGAGTTCTTGAAATATTTTACATGGAAGCAGAAGTAGAGCGAGAAATGTTCCTGAACAGCGATAAAATAATCCAGCGTGTTTTTTCTTTAAAATCGGGCATCATGATTTGCATTCTGTGATTGCTCTTTTGTATCGTTTGGAAGCAGCATCATGCTACTGATATTGTGCATTCGATGGGCCATTGCAACCAAAGTGCTGAATAAATTAAAACAAGTAGTTGTGGTAGGTTTGCAGTTGGTGACGGAGGAATTGCAGAGCCACCTTTTTCCAGGTTTCCTTTCAAATCTATATTGTTGTTACTGATGCATTAGTGCTGCTGCCACTCTGGTTGTCTGTGAAACTAATTTAGCCTAGATCTCTGTGTTTGAGCATTTATACCTTAGAAATTGCCATCGCTGATTGATTGCCTTGCTGATGATCTTAGTGGAGAGACCAAGGACTGATTAAGTTTGGAGACTGACCTACCTGCTTAACTCCTCGGTTAGAGTTCCAACGAGGAGTAAGTCATCTGGAAATGTATCTTGGTATCTTCACATAGGTTTAGGGCATGTGAGTGAGGTATTATGCTTATGTCATGATCACCACCTGTGTTGTTCTGTGGCCTGGGAACAGCCTCTGCTTCCAGACGTATCAGTGCAGTCATTTCTAGCAGTACAAAATTCACGTTGAGTAATGTTTCATATCTGTGTTTAATGTACATAATTGCCATAGAGCAGAGCAAGAACTGTTTTTCTTTAAATAGTAGACTGTGCAAAGGCTGTAACAGCGGACTGTGCTGGTCTGAGTCTTCATAACAACACATTTTTTCAAGGGCATACACACTCTAGTTTCCATCTGCCTTTAAGTTTGTTGCAATTGTTTTTCTTGTGAGTGGGTTTTCTTGGCTTTAAGTCTAGATAGCTTTCGAGATAGAGAGGTTGTGTAGAGCTCTAGTCGTCCTCTGTCTCTGCAGATGATTTCTGTAACACTGCTGCTTTCACCTTTCTTTCCTTTTGTTTCTCTTTTCTGTGCTGTGTTTATTTAGTATTTTGCTAATTTAAGGATCCAAATGGGTGCCTCTGTGGTGTGCTAAAATCCATTCTCAGTTAACTGGTGGCCCAAGTACAGCCTTAAGACACCTCAAACTATTACTTTTGTAGGTTTATGTTGTCTTTCCTCTTCCCCACTTCGCACAGTCCCTTTTCTATCCACACTAGTGTGCTGACTGCTGCTTTTCTGTGGTCGTAGAGGTAGCAGAGTATCTTGAAATACTCAATGGATGAGACATTACAAGAAGTAATTCTTCAGCAATTGCATGATCCTCTCTGGTTGTACGGCTTAGATTCAATTTAAATCTCCTATAGGGTATAAGGACCAATAGGTAATTCCCACGCCTAAAATTCCTTTGCTATAACACGATAATAAAACTAGTACAGCAGTTGGTATGTTTTGTTTCCAGATGCATTAATCTTTGAAGCTGGTAGGAAAAACAGGTTTCTTGTTCTTGGAATGAAGATTAGGTGAGCATTTAAACTTTTTCCCATTGACCACAGTGAAGTGACTTTTTCTTTTGCATGATATGCTCAGAGTCCTGAGAATACAGGTTCTATTGGTCATTCTGTATTTCATCTCATCTCTGTACAATTGTAACAATCTAGTTAGTGACATGGGAATTGAGAGGAAGATTTAATCTCAATCCTGAGTACATAGTCTGGTAATTTGGGGAACTGTTTGAAAAATAAAGCAATATAAAGGTTGTGCTATTTGAATAAAACATTTAATATCAAAGCTTTGTTTCTCTTCAGTCAATATCGTTACTAAGGAACCACTAATTACTGTGCATCATGTTAGAAGGGGCCCTGACAAACCCATGCAAATCATATGATTTATAATTCATAAATCCCCAATCCCCTGAGAAATGTTGCTCTTGCACTTACACTAATTGAGTACTTATGTTCATTGATCCAGTCCATATAGCACCTTTAGTCCATATGGCAGCCTTTATTATAGGGACGGAAACTTCTTTTGTCAAACGTCCCCTGTAGTCGATGGCACTATACTGTTCCTAAAATCTGCTTCCTTGGCCCTTTACTTCATAATCCTTCAGCCTGTCTGCTGTCGGTTCTGCCTGAAGCAGAGCAATATTTATGTCTGCCTCCCCCTGCTGTAGAGGTACAAAATGTGTGTGGTACAGCACTGCCTTTTGGGGATGGGACTGCACTGAGGAACTGAGCTTACTAGTAAGCTAGTTGGTCTAGAGTAGCTGTATAGTATACTGGCTTCTGTTGGTACTAATATGCATTTGTAGCTACTCTCAAAAATGGCTCACTTGTAAAGATTAGACAATATAGGTGTTTATTTTTGGCTCTGCAGGTTTTTGTTGGGTATTTTTCTACGTGTAAAGAGTAGGTATTTTTTTGAATACAGTGGTTGCCAATAGTTATAAATACCCAAATACACAGTCTAATAGTTGACATGTTTGTTTATAATCAGTGCATCGGTGAAGGAGATGGAATCCTATGCAAATTTTGTATGCTGAACTGAAAATAAAAGTAGGGAACCAAAGATATAACATGTTTCAGGATAATACTTTGTGCCTCATCATTGTTACCTATTTTTCTAATAATTTTAGTGTAGTTTTGTAATGTAGTATAATTGTAATTGTTATCCAGAAAAATGGCATCACTTAATTCTATCAAAACTGTAGAAAGATAGATGAATGACAAATTAATAATTTACCACCTTTGCATAATACTGTAGCACAGAATACCAGAAGGATTGATGGCAGAAGAGGTTAACAAATTTTAGCGGCTTCCATTAGCTTTTCATTGTCATATGTTTGTGGTGCTGACTGAAATAAGCTTTGTAGGAGATCTCAGTCTAGGGAACTAATTACTTGTGCCGATTGCCATACTGATGAATAGACCCTCATTGTATCATTCCCCTGAAGACGAGGAGCAGTCTGTGATTCACGACTGCATCCTGGCTGATATTTGATAATAATTTTAACAGATAAATGTAGGAAGGCAGAATGATGAAGTGCCTATCCATGCTCTACGACTATCAAAGGCATGCACATAGCCAGCTGTGTTCTGCCTTTTTTCTGTAATCACTAATGGAGAATTTTAAGTTCTTAATCGACCTTTGAATAAACCCGTATCACTCTTGTGGTATATAATTTTTTCTTTGGTTAATTATTCCAAAATCATTGGATTTTATAACCAAAGCATTCAAATTTTAGCATGATTGTAACACACACAAAGTGTGAAAATAAGATACTGGGGCATATGATTCCAATACTTCAGTATTTTTCTGAAAGTAAGAAACCAGGAACATGAAAAATAGCACTGCTTTTCTTTGGTGCTAGAAAAAGACATAGGATTTTAATGAAGGTAGATGCAAAGACAGTCTCCATTTTTATAAGATTATTTTCAGTCACAATTTTTAATGTCTACAAATTGTGTTTTTTAAGAGTAGTGTTATGCAAATTATTCTGGCTTTTGTTAGCATGCTTGTTTGAAACCGTGATTTGCCTTAAAACTCATTTCTGCCTTTAGACCTCAAAACTAAGAATTTAGATACCAAGTATTCTTAACATTGTGATCTGTAAATTAGTTGTGGCTATTCATTTGTCGGTGTTGACAGGTATACTTTCTATTAGCTCCTGGACCAGAAATGGAATATATATATATATATATATATGCATTTTCATCTATTGTTTTAATACTAGCTATTTTAACAAACAAAATTGGTGGTTTTTAATTTGGGGATACAGGTTTTCAGGCTATCATGGCTAGTCTCCGCTTCGGGGATTTTCTTTTGGTTTATTTGCTATACCTGAAATTGGCGTTTTTTTGTACATTCTCTGGGCTAAAATACTGTTTTACAGTGGCATTCATTCATGATCATCTAACAAGATAGTAACTGGCACTTATATATGACCATATTAAAAAGATCTACGTATATTTGGAGCATACAATGGAAAATAATGAATTTGATATAATCTTTTTCTAGACGTAATTTTTAAAAAGTATGTCTTCAATATAGCAATTATTACACATCATAACATGTAGTTTTTAATTAAATGTTAAAACACAACTACATAAACCAGAAATCCAATCTGATTTGCTCGAAAATAGATTGCTGTTTCACTCTCCTGGAATGGTTTATTTAAAAACAGTAAATGGAAAAGAAATGCATTTTCTTGTGTTGTTCTAAGCCTCAGGGGCTAAATGTAATGAATATTTTAAGAGATTATTTTAATTAAATTCCTGCACATCTAAACAGAGTAATATTTTATTATCACATACATAACCATGTAACTGAGGTATTCATTAAAGTTAACACTTTCTGGACCAAGAATTCATGGTATGATTTACTGACCTAGTGCAAAAAGGCACAAATTAGGAAGAAAAATGAAGGGGGACAGACTTTGATTAATATAGGTAATGCTATACCATATTTATAATAGCCTTTTCCCTATTCTGGTTTATAAATGCAGTCACTGAGAAAGGTGCCCTGCTGAGGCTGAAATGAGGCTGAAATCGGAGCACATGCCACTAGAGTGTGGGGAAACTGATCACACTGTCAGCAATTCATTTCAAAATGATGTATTTAGTGCTCATTTCACCTTCCAAGAAAAAAGGGAAAGGAGTTCCTTAGACTGGAAGGTGATATTGTTATTTTCAAGGACATACCTAAGTAAAAGATTGCAGAAAGGGGGGGAGGTTAAAAAAAAAAAAAGAAAAAAAGGCAAAAGCAGCGCAAACAAGGAGAGCTTTATGCAGAAATTCAGTGCTACCATGCTGTTTGATAATTGCTAACATATGTGGCTCCTCTGTTTCATTGTAGTCGTCCTCGTGAGTTCTGGCGCCTTGACTACTGGGAAGATGACTTGCGGCGCCGGCGACGATTTGTGCGTAACCCCCTTGGATCGACACATCCTGAAGCGACGCTAAAAGCAGCCGGAGAACACGGTCAGTGTAAAATCTGCTTCTTGCCAATAGCAGCAGGTTACATACAGTACGCACCAGCAAAGACCAGACCTCCATTCCTATAAGATGCTAGAAAATTGCCCCAAATGCCAAAGGCTTTTGTCATTGCATTTCAGACACGTTCAATGCAAAGATAAACTGACTTCATATAAGCGACGTTGGTATTTATCAAGCCTCTTCATTACACCTTAGCTGAGCTAGCACGTTGTGCACATTTTGCATACAGTGATTGCAAATATAGTTCCCACTAAGCAGAAGAAAAGCGGATGCAATTTTGCCATTAATCCCTGGACACGCTTTCTTGTGGTAAATTACCTATTTATACTTCAGTAACTTCAGAAGATCTTTCCTGTTCAGAAATCTACCGCAATTATTTCAGTTAGCCTTAGCGCATATCTGCCTGTCGTTGCAGATATATTAAAAGAAAAATAACACTTGTAGAGCTAAATCGTATTCAGACCTTTGCTTATGTTTAAGTCCGCAAGATTTTCTGTAAGAATCTGATATGGAAGAAATAGTAACAAATGCTGAAATGTCAAGTATTGTTCAAGCAGCAAGTGGTAATGATGATTTCTACCTGATGATTTTTAAAAAGGAGATTGCATTTTTTTAACAGTTTTTTTCCCCCATTTTATTACCAGGGATCACTCAGCTACATGCTGCTGTGTCTGTTCTAGCAGAGTGTATTTACAAAACTAATACAATAATCGACTTGAAAATTCTATAATCAACCAAAAAGATAAGCAAACAAAAATCCACCCAAAGCTAGTGAACTTTGAGGTTTTGTCTAGAATTTTATGTCTGCCATCTAATAAAGATACATTGATAAGGCAGAAAAATCTTTCTTATATTTAAAAATAATTTGCTCATAATTGAAACTGAGTACCCTTCACCCTGAAGGTACATGTCATGGGATAGAATAATTTAAATTTAGGACTTTTTTTTTTCTTTTTTAGTCTGTGAATTACTGCATACATATATGCATACTCACACACACATATTACATGTGGAGGCATAAACTTTATGCTAATTTAACATTATTAAGACTATTGTATGAATATAGAAGAACATCACTGTCATAAAGTTAGTTTCCGTCAGACATCTTAACCTCTTGCACTCAGCCTTAAAGAGCCATTTCTGGAAGAAAATGTCTACAATATGTCAGCTGATATAATGCCAAATGTGACATCAGTCCTCTAAAATAAATGACCGTACAGAGAATAGTCAATAAAGTGATCTGAAAGCAATGTTCGTAGAGCCCTCCATCTTTGACTATAGAAAGAGGAACAAGATGTAGAATTAATTAACCCATTTTTTGCTTTGGGGCTTGTTGTTCTTAACACTGGATGTTGTTTCTGTGCCATGGACTTTAAGGGCACAAGATTTCTTTCTCATTAATACTCCATGGATAAACAACTGCCCCCCTTTAATATTATGTGTACTTTAAATTCAGTAGATCTTGTCACAGTTCTATGTATTCTACTCATATTTTCATATTTAATCTTGTTTATCAAAATACTGAAAAAGATCTTTATTTTTACTGCAAAATATTTAGAGCTTCTCTCTATATTTGTGTAAGTAATTCTTCCATAAGACAGCACACACTAACACAATCTTCATCTTTCATAGTAATGTGATATTTTCACTAATCCATGCTATAATTCAAGGGCTGCGGCTCCTACTCAGTTTGTAATTGACAGGAGTCCGATTTTTGTCAATACAAAAGAAGGGTGACTAAAAGTAGCCCTTTTTCATAGGTAGCTAATAGGGATAGCTGGTAGTTAACCCTGCTAATTTGAATAGAGCTAGTTGTTTTCTGTCTGCCTTTCTGTTCAGAATTTGACCTCTTTAACAGGCTTCTATTATATTTAATTTCTTGATGTTGTTTTATTCTGAATTTAATGGCATACTGCCTTTGTTTTCTGTTGCCATTCTGTTTATCTATCCAGTGAATATTCTAGTTTACCTTAAGTCATTAGATGACGTGATTTCTGAAAATATAGGTAATTACTCTCTGCCTAACTTGAGTGCGCGTATGTGTGCAACTGTCTTGTTCCAAGACCTTCCACTGGCAAGATGTAAAATAGATGACCAAAGTACAAATTCAAGTTCAACTGGAAACTGTATATAATGTATAGGAATACAAAGGTTGTTGGAGTTTTTTTTATGGTTTTGGTTTGGGTTTAGGTTTTTTGGTGTGGTGGCTGTATTGTTTTTTAAATCTCAGAAGGTACAGTTGTCAGAAAGGTCAACTGGAGTGGTCACTTGATCTATTTCTTTCTAAAGTGTGTTTATAAACTTTTAATATTAACCAATTTCAGGTCAAAAAATCCAATTTTCAGATTTTTGGAAGCAGACTTTCAGGTCCTGTTTTAATGATGTAGATATCCTTAGAATTCACAGAATATTTGCCCTGGTATTTTACGATTCCTTATCAATAATTTATCATTAATTATTCTGTTTCAATTAATTTTACATGTGTCTGAAACGCTTTTTTAAACAATGAATAAAAGGTTCCCTACTGCCTATTTAAGCTTTTCTCAGAACAAAACAGAGCAAAACCAAAACCTGAAATTGGGCATAAGGGATTTTGCCGAAAGGGAGGCAGGGGAAAATAATGCATAAATAATGGAAAAGTACTATTGCAGTAACCATGCTTGAAAGCATGGATTTGAGCACACTTTTCATAAGTAGATACATATTATCAACTGCTTGGTGTCTTTCAAATAAAACCAGATGTATTTTCCACCCCAGAGAGCTCACAGTCTAGGAAGGATCGCAGTTTGCAACTGTGAAAATTATTCAGAAACAATCAGAAGCCTAGATATTGTTCAGTAAAACCTAGAGAGAACAACAACAACAATCAGCTCTGTTGCAGCCTAGTTATGTGTCTTAGTAGCAAGAACCAATCTTTTCCAGGGATTGATTTGATTTGAAGGAGAACCTCTGGTGCAGAGGTGGCAGAATAAATACCTGAAGACTAATGTTCTCTGTTCAGACAATCAATACCAGCCCCATGACTATACTTCTGGCTACCTTCTAGTTAAAAACAAATTTTTTAATTCTGACAATTTAATTGCCATTCCCAAGTTCACATTAACTTGCTTGGGAAAAAAAGGCTTTAGGTAATTTTTCAAAGGGAAAAAAAAAAAAAAAAAATCCTTCCAAAATGGCTATTTATAAAAGTCAGTCTAGTAGTGTATTGTGGGGGAAGGAAAAAGAGACGTGAAGGTGGTTTGGTGGGAAAAGTTTGAGTCTGTTCTCCCTTTCACCCATTGTTTGGAAATTAAACCAAAATACTTATATAGGTGTGAAAGTGCAGAAAATGAGTACTTTAAACCTGTTGGTGTATTTAGATTGACCCCCCAATACAATATTTAGCGAGAGAATCTTTAGCAGCTAGAAAATACCTTATCAAGCTTTTTAACAAGCGATTTGTTGTTTTTTTTATTGGCATTTGTTAAAAACTTGGGCAGAGGGGGATTAAAACAGGCTGTGGCATTTCCATCAAGGCAAATAAGTGAAGTTCAGAGCTTTGTGACTGCAAGGGACTAGCGGCTGATCACCTACAGTATTGCAATCGACTGGGCAGTTTTCTTTGCCTCAACTCAAGGGATGAAAAAGAAGTCTTAAAAATAATATTTAAAAAAATCTGATGTGAAAGTGGTTGTTTTGTTCCATTGTTATCTTTTTAAACAAGTAGTAAGACTATGGGGAGGCTTCTGAGAGCCCTTTTTTAAAAAATAGAAAGGGGTTTTTAATGCATCTTTTCCCTCAGTTGCTTTTCCTGATATATTTACCAGACATTTAAAAAAAAAAAAAAAGTATCTTCTGTATTGTGCTTTCCGATACTTGATTTTTCAAATGGCTTTTAAAATTTGTATTTTATATGTGAGGTTAAGTTGCAGACAAACAATTTAAAATAATCTATCATACTCTGAACACCTTAAGCTTCTTCAGCAACGTAAGCTGAACTATTATTTCTGAACTATTATTTTTACACCCAAGCGTTCCAGAGATTTAACTGGAATAAATGAGACGCTCTGCTGCTGCAAAAAAGCTATTTTGTTTGCAAAAATATTTCTTTGCTAAAAGCTATTGAGGAAACTGGGTCTTACAGAGCAGTTCAGGACCGATTGCACGGAATTACACTAATGAATTATAATAATGAAATTGCTGTGCTAGATAAATTCTCTGCCAGCAGGCTGTTATGTCCTGTGCAATACCCCGGCCGTGCCTTGAGGTCTTGATCTCGAAAAGGTGTATGTGAACATACGCTTCTGCCTGCAGGATTGGAGCCAGAAGCTCCAGTCACACCAAGGATAGAGGGGTCTGGCAGAGAGCTGTCTGGGTCAGCGGCTGACAGCACAGGCTTTGGGACCTGAAATAGGAAATCCAGTGTAATATGCCTCTGTGCATAGATGGGACTGAATATGTCACACAATGGCATGTTCCCTCCTAAGTCTCTCTAATCAGTAAACAGAGAAAGAGAACTAGGCCGTGGCCTACCTACGTAAGTGCATTTATCTGCAGAAAATAGGTGAATATATTCAGTTCTGTGCAGATACTCCTGCGAGCGTGTGTGTGTTGGTTGCAGGTGTAGTGCTTTACTCGTCAGTACACAAAAAGCAGGTTTTGGTTCAGAGCGTGATGTCTTACTGCCTTCCAGTAGCTCGTATCTGCAGATGCGTAGGCAGGCTCTGCATCTTCCCCTGCCCGGGTCATGCGTGTCGGGAAATAGGGGTGGCTAACATCACATGCAAGGAGATGACAAAAATTTACCAAAATGGACTAAAATAACTTATGGTCTAAAAATCTTTTATTGAAAAAGGCAGTTACACAAGATGTGTGTGTGAATCAGTATGATATTGTCAACTGGAGAAGGAAATAAAATCTGAACAAGTGACAAAGATGAGGCAGGAGCTGTATATTTCTGTTATCTTTGGCTTGGAAGCTGTCATACTGATTTTATTTTTTCTTAATGGTAGATGAGATAGAAGGACATACTAGTATTTTGGACAAGTTGTGCTAAGTATAAAAGTATTAAGCTTTGATCTTGGCTCTCAATTCAGTCTTAAATGAGAATAGGTAGAAGGCTAGTTTGAAATAGCATCTTCAGTGTAACACAGATTGTAGCAGAGGAAGCAAAACCAGCAGGTATGTGCAGTGAAGATGGGGGTTTTGAAACAGCAAATATTGTTTGCATGTATTTAAAAAAAAAAAAAATTATCTTTGACTTTATCCCTGGGATGGTTTTGTTCTATTTAACATTTTCTGATCTTCAAGAGAATGCTGGTAGGCCGCTGGGTAACAGTGCATGTGGTGTATATTAGTATACTGTTGGTAATTTTACTGCTGCTAACTTAAAATCCTCAAGGGGGAGTTAATTACAGGAAAACCTTTCTAAATATCAGCTGCATATTTTCCATGACAAGAAGGTTTTCAACTCAGGTTGAACAACTCCAGAATCTGAGTTGTTATTTACATGAGCACATTTTAGAAGAAAGTAAAATTTCTTTGTACAATGCAGTTAAAGCTTTACAGTAATTTATTTTTAAAAGCTTGCTTACAAGTGGCAGTTATTGGTTGGTGAGAAAGGATCATGCATTAAGTGCATTTTATTTTTTATGGCAAGTTAAATTTCCTTTTCTTTGTGTTTTTTACTCCTCTGTTTCTGTTTTGGGTTTTCTTGGGGTTTTTTTGTTGTTTGGGGTTTTTTTGTAAGCTCAAGGCCTAAACCAAACCCAGTGTATTTGGGTTGGTTTGTTTGTTTGTTTGTGTGCGTTTTTTTTTTAGTTTTCACTTAATTGAAAGTTTATTATTTGCAGTTTATGTGCATATATTTACTTAAACAATTTAAACTTCATATATTGCCACTGGGGAATTGCTGCCTTCTGTAAATGTTTGCAGATTAACATATTTTTAAAGTAAGCCAGTGGAACTTCAAGTCAAGTATGGCAGCAATCAGAGAAAGCAAAGAGCAGTGTGTTGAGGTTAGTTGGTCCTGATGTGTTTGGTGAAGGTTTTTCAAACATGGCTGTGCCATGGGCATTCTCAACCTATTTTTTAAGAAATAGTATTTTTATTTTCAACTTTAAAAACCCCCAAACAAAACATACGCTGCTGCTTTTGGCTTTTACCACAGCAAGTGGTAACAGATGTAGAGCGATCAATTACCTTTTTTTTTTCCCTTTTTTTTCTTTTTTCTCCTCGCTCTCCTTCTCCTCGCTCTTCTCTCTCTCTTTCTCTCTCTCTTTCTCTCTCTCTTTCTCTCTCTCTTTCTCTCTCTCTTTCTCTCTCTCTTTCTCTTTCTCTCTCTCTTTCTCTCTCTCTTTCTCTCTTTCTCTCTCTCTTTCTCTTTCTCTTTCTCTTTCTCTTTCTCTTTCTCTTTCTCTTTCTCTCTCTCTTTCTCTTTCT